>NC_141194.1:146767202-146768263 GCF_055505025.1 Bos grunniens
TTAGGGTTAGGGTTAGGGTTAGGGTTAGGGTTAGGGTTAGGGTTAGGGTTAGGGTTAGGGTTAGGGTTAGGGTTAGGGTTAGGGTTAGGGTTAGGGTTAGGGTTAGGGTTAGGGTTAGGGTTAGGGTTAGGGTTAGGGTTAGGGTTAGGGTTAGGGTTAGGGTTAGGGTTAGGGTTAGGGTTAGGGTTAGGGTTAGGGTTAGGGTTAGGGTTAGGGTTAGGGTTAGGGTTAGGGTTAGGGTTAGGGTTAGGGTTAGGGTTAGGGTTAGGGTTAGGGTTAGGGTTAGGGTTAGGGTTAGGGTTAGGGTTAGGGTTAGGGTTAGGGTTAGGGTTAGGGTTAGGGTTAGGGTTAGGTAGGGTAGGGTTAGGGTTAGGGTTAGGGTTAGGGTTAGGGTTAGGGTTAGGGTTAGGGTTAGGGTTAGGGTTAGGGTTAGGGTTAGGGTTAGGGTTAGGGTTAGGGTTAGGGTTAGGGTTAGGGTTAGGGTTAGGGTTAGGGTTAGGGTTAGGGTTAGGGTTAGGGTTAGGGTTAGGGTTAGGGTTAGGGTTAGGGTTAGGGTTAGGGTTAGGGTTAGGGGTTAGGGTTAGGGTTAGGGTTAGGGTTAGGGTTAGGGTTAGGGTTGTAGGGTAGGGTTAGGGTTAGGGTTAGGGTTAGGGTTAGGGTTAGGGTTAGGGTTAGGGTTAGGGTTAGGGTTAGGGTTAGGGTTAGGGTTAGGGTTAGGGTTAGGGTTAGGGTTAGGGTTAGGGTTGGGTTAGGGTTAGGGTTAGGGTTAGGGTTAGGGTTAGGGTTAGGGTTAGGGTTAGGGTAGGGTTAGGGTTAGGGTTAGGGTAGGGTTAGGGTTAGGGTTAGGGTTAGGGTTAGGGTTAGGGTTAGGGTTAGGGTTAGGGGGTGGGTAGGGTTAGGGTAGGTAAGGGTTGGGGTTGGAGGGTTAGGGTTGGGTTAGGGTTAGGGAGGTTAGGTTAGGGTTAGGGTTAGGGTAGGGTTGTGTTGGGGTTAGGGTTAGGTTAGGGTTAGGGTTAGGGTGTAGTTAGGGTTAGGGTTAGGGTTAGGGTTAGGGTTAGGGT
>NC_006380.3:0-16323 GCF_055505025.1 Bos grunniens
AACGCTATTAATATAGTTCCATAAATGTAAAGAGCCTCACCAGTATTAAATTTACTAAAAATTCCAATAACTCAACACAAACTTTGTACTCTAACCAAATATTACAAACACCACTAGCTAACAACACACATCCCCAAAAATGCATTGTCCAAACGGGGGAATACGTACATAATATTAATGTAATAAAGACATATTATGTATATAGTACATTAAATTATATGCCCCATGCATATAAGCAAGTACATAATTCCTATTGGTAGTACATAGTACATGAAATTATTAATCGTACATAACATATTATGTCAAACCTACTCCTAACAACATGTATACCCCTTCCACTAGATCACGAGCTTAACTACCATGCCGCGTGAAACCAGCAACCCGCTAGGCGGAGGACTCCTCTTCTCGCTCCGGGCCCATGAACTGTGGGGGTCGCTATTTAATGAACTTTATCAGACATCTGGTTCTTTCTTCAGGGCCATCTCACCTAAAACCGTCCACTCTTTCCTCTTAAATAAGACATCTCGATGGACTAATGGCTAATCAGCCCATGCTCACACATAACTGTGCTGTCATACATTTGGTATTTTTTTATTTTGGGGGATGCTTGGACTCAGCTATGGCCGTCAAAGGCCCCGACCCGGAGCATCTATTGTAGCTGGACTTAACTGCATCTTGAGCACCAGCATAATGATAGGCATGCACATATAGTCAATGGTCACAGGACATAGATTATATTATATATCCCCCCCTCCATAAAAATTCCCCCTTAAATATTTACCACTACTTTTAACAGATTTTTCCCTAGTTGCTTATTTAAAATTTCCACACTTTCAATACTCAAATTAGCACTCCATATAAAGTCAATATATAAACGCAGGCCCCCCCCCCCCGTTGATGTAGCTTAATTCAAAGCAAGGCACTGAAAATGCCTAGATGAGTCTCCCGACTCCATAAACACATAGGTTTGGTCCCAGCCTTCCTGTTGACTCTTAATAAACTTACACATGCAAGCATCTACACCCCAGTGAGAATGCCCTCTAGGTTGTTAAAATCAAGAGGAGCTGGCATCAAGCACACACCCCGTAGCTCACGACGCCTTGCTTAACCACACCCCCACGGGAAACAGCAGTGACAAAAATTAAGCCATAAACGAAAGTTTGACTAAGTTATATTAATCAGGGTTGGTAAATCTCGTGCCAGCCACCGCGGTCATACGATTAACCCAAGCTAACAGGAATACGGCGTAAAACGTGCTAAAGCACCACATTAAATAGGGTTAAATTTTAATTAAGCTGTAAAAAGCCATGATTAAAATAAAAATAAATGACGAAAGTGACCCTACAACAGCCGATGCACTATAGCTAAGACCCAAACTGGGATTAGATACCCCACTATGCTTAGCCCTAAACACAGATAATTACATAAACAAAATTATTTGCCAGAGTACTACCAGCAACAGCTTAAAACTCAAAGGACTTGGCGGTGCTTTATATCCCTCTAGAGGAGCCTGTTCTGTAATCGATAAACCCCGATAAACCTCACCAGTTCTTGCTAATACAGTCTATATACCGCCATCTTCAGCAAACCCTAAAAAGGAAAAAAAGTAAGCACAATCATGATACATAAAAACGTTAGGTCAAGGTGTAACCTATGAAATGGAAAGAAATGGGCTACATTCTCTACACTAAGAGAACCAATGCACGAAAGTTATTATGAAATTAGTAACCAAAGGAGGATTTAGCAGTAAACTAAGAGTAGAGTGCTTAGTTGAATTAGGCCATGAAGCACGCACACACCGCCCGTCACCCTCCTCAAATAGATTCAATGCATCTAACCTTATTTAAACGCACTAGCTATATGAGAGGAGACAAGTCGTAACAAGGTAAGCATACTGGAAAGTGTGCTTGGATAAATCAAGATATAGCTTAAACAAAGCATCCAGTTTACACCTAGAAGACTTCATTCATTATGAATATCTTGAACTAAATCTAGCCCAAAAATACCCTCTTAACTAAACTACCAAAATAAAATAAAACAAAACATTTAATCCCAATTTAAAGTATAGGAGATAGAAATCTAGAACATGGCGCTATAGAGAAAGTACCGCAAGGGAACGATGAAAGAAAAACTAAAAGTACAAAAAAGCAAAGATTACCCCTTGTACCTTTTGCATAATGAATTAACTAGTATAAGACTTAACAAAATGAATTTCAGCTAAGCAACCCGAAACCAGACGAGCTACTTATAAACAGTTTATCAAGAACTAACTCATCTATGTGGCAAAATAGTGAGAAGATTTGTAAGTAGAGGTGACATGCCTAACGAGCCTGGTGATAGCTGGTTGTCCAGGTAATGAATCTTAGTTCAGCTTTAAAGATACCAAAAAATTCAAATAAATCTCACTGTAACTTTAAAAGTTAGTCTAAAAAGGTACAGCCTTTTAGAAACGGATACAACCTTGACTAGAGAGTAAAATCTAACACTACCATAGTAGGCCTAAAAGCAGCCACCAATTGAGAAAGCGTTAAAGCTCAACAACAAAAACTAAACAGATCCCAATAACAAGTAATTAACTCCTAGCCCCAATACTGGACTAATCTATTATTGAATAGAAGTAATAATGTTAATATGAGTAACAAGAAAAACTTTCTCCTTGCATAAGTCTAAGTCAGTACCTGATAATACTCTGACCATTAACAGCTAATAAAAATAACCCAACAATAAACAATTTATTAACTATACTGTTAATCCAACACAGGAGTGCATCTAAGGAAAGATTAAAAGAAGTAAAAGGAACTCGGCAAACACAAACCCCGCCTGTTTACCAAAAACATCACCTCCAGCATCCCTAGTATTGGAGGCACTGCCTGCCCAGTGACAACTGTTTAACGGCCGCGGTATCCTGACCGTGCAAAGGTAGCATAATCATTTGTTCTCTAAATAAGGACTTGTATGAATGGCCACACGAGGGTTTTACTGTCTCTTACTTCCAATCAGTGAAATTGACCTTCCCGTGAAGAGGCGGGAATGCATAAATAAGACGAGAAGACCCTATGGAGCTTTAACTAACCAACCCAAAGAAAATAAATTTAACCATTGAGGAACAACAACAATCTCCATGAGTTGGTAGTTTCGGTTGGGGTGACCTCGGAGAATAAAAAATCCTCCGAACGATTTTAAAGACTAGACCCACAAGTCAAATCACTCTATCGCTCATTGATCCAAAAATTTGATCAACGGAACAAGTTACCCTAGGGATAACAGCGCAATCCTATTTAAGAGTCCATATCGACAATAGGGTTTACGACCTCGATGTTGGATCAGGACATCCTGATGGTGCAACCGCTATCAAAGGTTCGTTTGTTCAACGATTAAAGTCCTACGTGATCTGAGTTCAGACCGGAGCAATCCAGGTCGGTTTCTATCTATTACGTATTTCTCCCAGTACGAAAGGACAAGAGAAATAAGGCCAACTTTAAATTAAGCGCCTTAAAATAACTAATGACAGCGTCTCAATTAACAACACAAAACCCTGCCCTAGAACAGGGCTTAGTTAAGGTGGCAGAGCCCGGTAATTGCGTAAAACTTAAACTTTTATACCCAGAGATTCAAATCCTCTCCTTAACAAAATGTTCATAATTAACATCTTAATACTTATCATTCCTATCTTATTAGCCGTAGCATTCCTCACATTAGTAGAACGAAAAGTTCTAGGCTACATACAACTCCGAAAAGGTCCAAATGTCGTAGGCCCATATGGCCTACTCCAACCCATCGCCGATGCAATCAAACTTTTCATCAAAGAACCATTACGACCTGCCACGTCTTCAACCTCAATATTCATCCTAGCGCCCATTTTAGCTCTAGGCCTAGCCTTAACCATGTGAATTCCCCTACCAATACCCCATCCCCTTATTAACATAAACCTAGGAGTCCTATTTATACTAGCAATATCAAGCCTAGCCGTGTACTCCATCCTCTGATCAGGCTGAGCTTCCAACTCAAAATACGCACTAATCGGAGCCCTACGAGCAGTAGCACAAACAATCTCATATGAAGTAACACTAGCAATTATCCTACTATCAGTACTCCTAATAAGTGGATCCTTTACCCTCTCCACATTAATTATTACACAAGAACAAACATGGCTAATCCTCCCAGCATGACCTCTAGCAATAATATGATTTATCTCAACATTAGCAGAAACAAACCGAGCTCCCTTTGACCTAACTGAAGGAGAATCAGAGCTAGTCTCGGGCTTCAACGTAGAATATGCAGCAGGACCATTTGCCCTCTTCTTCATAGCAGAGTACGCAAATATCATCATAATAAACATATTTACAGCAATTCTATTTCTAGGGACATCCCACAACCCACATATACCAGAACTCTACACAATCAACTTTATCATCAAATCCCTGCTACTCACAATATTATTCCTATGAATCCGAGCATCCTATCCTCGATTCCGCTATGACCAACTGATACACTTACTATGAAAAAATTTCCTGCCCCTAACACTAGCCCTATGCATATGACACGTATCACTGCCCATCCTTACATCAGGCATCCCACCACAAACATAAGAAATATGTCTGAAAAAAGAGTTACTTTGATAGAGTAAATAATAGAGGTTTAAACCCTCTTATTTCTAGAATTATAGGAATTGAACCTACTCCTAAGAATCCAAAACTCTCCGTGCTCCCAATTACACCAAATTCTATTAGTAAGGTCAGCTAATTAAGCTATCGGGCCCATACCCCGAAAATGTTGGTTCATACCCTTCCCGTACTAATAAACCCAATTATCTTTACCACTATTTTATTAACCATTATACTAGGAACCATTATTGTCATAATCAGTTCTCACTGACTACTTGTCTGAATCGGATTCGAAATAAATATACTCGCCATTATCCCTATCATAATAAAAAACCACAACCCACGAGCTACAGAAGCATCAACTAAATATTTTTTAACTCAATCAACAGCCTCAATACTACTAATAATAGCCGTCATCATTAACCTAATATTCTCAGGCCAATGAACCGTAATAAAATTATTTAACCCAATAGCCTCTATACTTATAACAATAGCCCTAGCTATAAAACTAGGAATAGCTCCATTTCACTTCTGAGTCCCAGAAGTAACGCAAGGCATCCCTCTATCCTCAGGCTTAATCCTACTGACATGACAAAAACTAGCACCTATATCTGTACTTTACCAAATCTTCCCATCAATTAACCTAAACTTAATTCTGACCCTATCAATTCTATCAATCCTAATTGGAGGCTGAGGAGGACTAAACCAAACACAACTCCGAAAAATCATAGCCTACTCATCAATCGCTCACATGGGCTGAATAACAGCAGTACTACCATACAACCCTACTATAACATTACTAAACCTAATCATCTACATTACTATAACTTCCACTATATTCACCATATTTATAGCCAATTCCACCACCACCACCCTATCATTATCACACACATGAAATAAAACACCCATTATAACCATCCTAATCCTCGCCACTCTCCTATCCATAGGAGGACTCCCTCCCCTATCAGGGTTCATACCAAAATGAATAATCATCCAAGAAATAACAAAAAACAATAGCATCATCCTACCTACCTTCATAGCAATCACAGCTCTACTAAACTTATATTTTTATATACGACTCACATATTCTACCGCACTAACAATATTCCCCTCTACAAACAACATAAAAATAAAATGACAATTTCCCCTTATAAAAAAAATAACCTTTCTACCAACAATAGTCGTACTATCTACTATAACACTACCGCTCACACCGATATTATCAGTATTAGAATAGGAATTTAGGTTAAACAGACCAAGAGCCTTCAAAGCCCTAAGCAAGTACAATTTACTTAATTCCTGATAAGGATTGCAAGACTACATCTTACATCAATTGAATGCAAATCAACCACTTTAATTAAGCTAAATCCTCACTAGACTGGTGGGCTCCACCCCCACGAAACTTTAGTTAACAGCTAAATACCCTAATTAATCAGGCTTCAATCTACTTCTCCCGCCGCAAGAAAAAAAAGGCGGGAGAAGCCCCGGCAGAATTGAAGCTGCTTCTCTGAATTTGCAATTCAACGTGTAAACTCACCACAGAGCTTGGTAAAAAGAGGGGTCAAACCTCTATCTTTAGATTTACAGTCTAATGCTTTACTCAGCCATTTTACCCATGTTCATTAACCGCTGACTATTCTCAACCAACCATAAAGATATCGGTACCCTTTATCTACTATTTGGAGCCTGGGCCGGTATAGTAGGAACAGCTCTAAGCCTTCTAATTCGCGCTGAATTAGGCCAACCCGGAACCCTGCTCGGAGACGACCAAATCTACAACGTAGTTGTAACCGCACACGCATTTGTAATAATCTTCTTTATAGTAATGCCAATTATAATTGGAGGATTCGGTAACTGACTTGTTCCTCTAATAATTGGCGCTCCCGATATGGCATTCCCCCGAATAAACAACATAAGCTTCTGACTCCTCCCTCCCTCATTTCTACTGCTCCTCGCATCCTCTATAGTTGAAGCTGGAGCAGGAACAGGCTGAACCGTGTACCCTCCCTTAGCAGGCAACCTAGCCCATGCAGGAGCCTCAGTAGATCTAACCATCTTCTCTTTACACTTAGCAGGAGTTTCCTCTATTTTAGGAGCCATCAACTTCATTACAACAATTATCAACATAAAGCCCCCCGCAATGTCACAGTACCAAACTCCCCTATTCGTATGATCCGTAATAATCACCGCCGTACTATTACTCCTCTCACTCCCTGTACTAGCAGCCGGCATTACAATGCTGCTAACAGACCGGAACCTAAATACAACCTTCTTCGACCCAGCAGGAGGAGGAGACCCCATTTTATACCAACACTTATTCTGATTCTTTGGGCACCCCGAAGTCTATATTTTAATTTTACCTGGATTTGGAATAATCTCCCATATTGTAACCTACTACTCAGGAAAAAAAGAACCATTCGGATATATAGGAATAGTCTGAGCTATAATGTCAATCGGATTTTTAGGTTTCATCGTATGAGCTCACCATATATTTACAGTCGGAATAGACGTCGACACACGAGCCTACTTCACATCGGCTACTATAATTATTGCTATTCCAACCGGAGTAAAAGTTTTCAGCTGACTAGCAACACTTCATGGAGGTAATATCAAATGGTCTCCTGCTATAATGTGAGCCCTAGGCTTTATTTTCTTATTTACAGTAGGGGGTTTAACCGGAATTGTCCTAGCTAACTCTTCTCTCGATATTGTTCTTCACGATACATATTACGTTGTCGCACACTTCCACTATGTTTTATCAATAGGAGCTGTATTTGCTATTATAGGGGGATTTGTTCATTGATTTCCACTATTCTCAGGTTACACTCTCAATGATACATGAGCCAAAATCCACTTCGCAATTATGTTTGTAGGCGTCAATATGACCTTCTTCCCACAACACTTTCTAGGACTATCTGGCATGCCTCGACGATACTCCGACTATCCAGATGCATATACAATATGAAATACTGTCTCATCAATGGGCTCATTCATTTCTCTAACAGCAGTCATACTAATAGTTTTCATCATCTGAGAAGCATTCGCATCTAAACGAGAAGTTTTAACTGTAGACCTAACCACGACAAATCTAGAATGATTAAACGGATGCCCTCCACCATATCACACATTTGAAGAACCCACCTATGTCAACCTAAAATAAGAAAGGAAGGAATCGAACCCCCTACTATTGGTTTCAAGCCAACACCATAACCTCTATGTCTCTCTCAATAAACGAGGTGTTAGTAAAACATTATATAACTTTGTCAAAGTTAAGTTACAAGTGAAAACCCTGTACGCCTCATATGGCATATCCCATACAACTAGGCTTCCAAGATGCTACATCACCGATCATAGAAGAACTACTTCACTTTCATGATCACACGCTAATAATTGTCTTCTTAATTAGCTCATTAGTACTTTACATTATCTCACTAATATTAACAACAAAACTAACTCATACAAGCACAATAGATGCACAAGAAGTAGAGACAATTTGAACCATTTTGCCCGCTATTATTTTAATTCTAATTGCTCTTCCTTCTTTACGAATTCTATACATAATAGATGAAATTAATAACCCATCCCTTACGGTAAAAGCAATAGGACATCAGTGATACTGAAGCTACGAATATACAGATTATGAGGACTTAAGCTTCGACTCCTACATAATTCCAACATCAGAATTAAAGCCAGGGGAATTACGACTATTAGAAGTCGATAATCGAGTTGTACTGCCAATAGAAATAACAATCCGAATACTAGTCTCCTCTGAAGATGTACTACACTCATGAGCCGTACCTTCTCTAGGACTGAAAACAGATGCAATCCCAGGCCGTCTGAACCAAACAACCCTTATATCGACCCGTCCAGGCCTGTATTACGGTCAATGCTCAGAAATCTGCGGATCAAACCATAGTTTTATGCCCATCGTCCTTGAATTAGTTCCACTGAAGTATTTTGAAAAATGATCTGCGTCAATATTATAAAATCACTAAGAAGCTATATAGCACTAACCTTTTAAGTTAGAGATTGAGAGCAGTATGCTCTCCTTGGTGACATGCCACAACTAGACACGTCAACATGACTGACAATAATCTTATCAATATTCTTGACCCTCTTTATTATCTTTCAATTAAAAATTTCAAAACACAACTTTTACTACAATCCAGAACTAACATCAACAAAAATATTAAAACAAAACACCCCTTGAGAAACAAAATGAACGAAAATTTATTTGCCTCTTTTATTACCCCTATAATTCTAGGTCTCCCCCTCGTAACTCTTATCGTACTATTCCCCAGCCTACTATTCCCAACATCAAATCGATTAGTGAATAATCGCTTTGTAACTCTCCAACAATGAATACTCCAACTTGTATCAAAACAAATAATGAGTATCCACAACCCCAAAGGACAAACATGAACATTAATATTAATATCTCTAATTCTATTTATTGGGTCAACAAACCTATTAGGCCTGTTACCCCATTCATTCACACCAACAACACAACTATCAATAAACCTAGGCATAGCCATTCCCCTGTGAGCAGGAGCCGTAATTACAGGATTCCGCAATAAAACTAAAACATCACTTGCCCATTTCTTACCACAAGGAACACCAACTCCACTAATCCCAATACTAGTAATTATCGAAACTATCAGCCTTTTTATTCAACCTATAGCCCTCGCCGTGCGGTTAACAGCCAACATCACTGCAGGACATCTATTAATTCACTTAATCGGAGGGGCTACACTTGCACTAATAAGTATTAGCGCTACAACAGCTCTAATTACATTTATTATTCTAATCCTACTAACAATCCTAGAATTTGCAGTAGCTATAATCCAAGCCTATGTATTCACCCTTCTAGTCAGCCTATATCTGCATGACAACACATAATGACACACCAAACTCATGCTTATCACATAGTAAATCCAAGCCCTTGACCCCTTACAGGAGCTCTATCCGCCCTCTTAATAACATCCGGCTTAGCCATGTGGTTTCATTTTAACTCAACAGCTCTGTTAATAATTGGCCTAACAACAAACATACTAACAATATACCAATGATGACGGGATATTATTCGAGAAAGCACTTTCCAAGGGCACCATACCCCAGCTGTCCAAAAAGGCCTCCGTTATGGAATAATCCTCTTTATTATCTCCGAAGTCCTATTCTTTACCGGATTTTTCTGAGCATTCTACCATTCAAGCCTCGCCCCCACTCCCGAACTAGGCGGCTGCTGACCCCCAACAGGCATTCATCCACTAAATCCCCTAGAAGTCCCACTGCTCAACACCTCTGTCCTATTGGCCTCCGGAGTTTCTATTACCTGAGCCCATCATAGTCTGATAGAAGGAGACCGAAACCATATATTACAAGCCCTATTTATCACCATCACATTAGGGGTCTACTTTACACTACTACAAGCCTCAGAGTACTATGAGGCACCCTTTACTATCTCCGACGGAGTCTACGGCTCAACTTTTTTCGTAGCCACAGGCTTCCACGGCCTCCATGTCATCATTGGATCCACCTTCTTAATTGTCTGCTTTTTCCGCCAACTAAAATTTCATTTCACTTCTAACCACCACTTCGGCTTTGAAGCCGCTGCCTGATACTGACATTTCGTAGACGTAGTTTGACTTTTCCTCTATGTTTCTATCTATTGATGAGGCTCCTATTCTTTTAGTATTAATCAGTACAGCTGACTTCCAATCAGCTAGTTTCGGTCTAGCCCGAAAAAGAATAATAAATCTAATACTAGCCCTCCTGACCAATTTTACACTAGCTACTCTACTTGTCATTATCGCATTCTGACTTCCCCAACTAAATGTATATTCTGAGAAGACAAGTCCATACGAATGTGGATTCGACCCCATAGGATCAGCCCGCCTTCCCTTCTCCATAAAATTCTTTCTAGTAGCCATTACATTCCTCTTATTTGATCTAGAAATTGCACTCCTCTTACCACTACCATGAGCCTCACAAACAACAAACCTAAACACAATGCTTACCATAGCCCTCTTCCTAATTATCCTGCTAGCCGTAAGCCTAGCCTACGAATGAACTCAAAAAGGACTGGAATGAACCGAATATGGTACTTAGTTTAAAATAAAATAAATGATTTCGACTCATTAGATTGTGATTTAATTCATAATTACCAAATGTCTATAGTACATATAAATATTATAATAGCATTCGCAGTATCTCTTGTAGGATTACTAATATATCGATCCCACCTAATATCTTCCCTTCTATGCTTAGAAGGGATAATATTATCCCTATTCGTTATAGCAGCTCTAACAATCCTCAATTCACATTTTACATTAGCTAGCATAATACCCATTATCCTACTAGTTTTCGCAGCCTGTGAAGCAGCCCTAGGTCTATCCCTACTAGTAATAGTATCAAATACATACGGTACTGATTACGTACAAAATCTCAACCTACTCCAATGCTAAAATATATTATTCCAACAATTATACTTATACCCCTAACCTGAATATCAAAAGGTAATATAATCTGAATTAACTCCACAACACACAGCCTACTAATTAGCTTCACAAGCCTTCTCCTTATAAATCAATTTGGTGACAATAGCCTCAATTTTTCACTAATATTTTTCTCTGACTCCCTATCTACTCCACTACTAATTTTAACCATATGGCTCCTTCCCCTGATACTAATAGCTAGCCAACATCACCTATCAAAAGAAAACCTAACTCGAAAAAAACTATTCATTACTATACTAATTTTACTACAACTATTTCTAATCATAACCTTTACCGCTATAGAACTAATCTTCTTTTATATCCTATTTGAAGCAACACTAGTACCAACACTTATTATTATTACCCGATGGGGAAACCAAACAGAACGTCTAAACGCCGGACTCTATTTCCTATTCTATACATTAGCTGGCTCCTTACCCCTACTAGTCGCACTAATTTATATCCAAAACATAGTAGGATCCCTAAACTTCCTAATACTCCAATATTGAGTACAACCTATGCATAACTCCTGATCTAATATTTTCATATGACTAGCATGTATAATAGCCTTCATAGTAAAAATACCATTATACGGCCTCCACCTTTGACTACCCAAAGCTCACGTAGAAGCCCCCATCGCAGGTTCTATAGTCCTTGCAGCAATCCTACTAAAACTAGGAGGATACGGTATGCTACGAATCACACTAATTCTAAACCCTATAACCGACTTTATAGCATACCCATTCATTATACTCTCCTTATGAGGCATAATCATAACCAGCTCAATCTGCCTCCGTCAAACGGACCTAAAATCACTCATTGCATACTCTTCTGTAAGCCACATAGCACTCGTCATTGTAGCTATCCTTATCCAAACACCTTGAAGTTACATAGGAGCAACCGCTCTCATGATTGCCCATGGCCTCACATCCTCCATACTTTTCTGTCTAGCAAACTCAAACTACGAACGAATCCACAGCCGAACTATAATTCTAGCTCGAGGCCTACAAACGCTTCTTCCACTAATAGCCACCTGATGACTACTAGCAAGTCTAACCAACCTAGCCTTACCCCCAACAATCAACTTAATTGGAGAACTATTTGTAATAATGTCAACCTTTTCATGATCTAACATTACAATTATCCTAATAGGAATAAATATAGTAATCACCGCCCTATACTCTCTATATATACTAATCATAACCCAACGAGGAAAGTACACCTATCACATTAATAATATCTCACCTTCCTTTACACGAGAAAATGCACTCATATCGCTGCACATTTTACCTCTACTACTCTTATCCCTAAATCCAAAAATTATTCTAGGACCTCTATACTGTAAATATAGTTTAACAAAAACATTAGATTGTGAATCTAACAATAGAAACTCATTACCTTCTTATTTACCGAAAAAGTATGCAAGAACTGCTAATTCTATGCTCCCATACTTAACAGTATGGCTTTTTTGAACTTTTAAAGGATAGTAGTCATCCGTTGGTCTTAGGAACCGAAAAATTGGTGCAACTCCAAATAAAAGTAATAAACATATTCTCCTCATTCTCACTAGTTACTTTGCTCCTACTAACAGTACCCATTATAACAACAAGCCTTAACACCTACAAATCTTCCAACTACCCGCTCTACGTAAAAACAACTATTTCATATGCCTTCATTACCAGCATAATTCCCACAATAATATTTATTTACTCAGGCCAAGAACTAGTTATTTCAAACTGACACTGATTAACTATCCAAACCCTCAAACTATCTCTCAGCTTTAAAATAGACTATTTCTCAATAATATTCGTCCCAGTAGCACTATTCGTCACATGATCTATTATAGAATTCTCAATATGATACATACACTCAGACCCCAATATTAACAAATTCTTCAAATACTTACTCCTATTCCTCATCACTATAATAATCCTTGTAACCGCAAATAACCTATTCCAACTGTTCATTGGCTGAGAAGGTGTCGGAATTATATCATTTCTACTCATCGGATGGTGGTACGGACGAGCAGACGCAAATACAGCAGCTCTACAAGCAGTTTTATATAACCGCATCGGCGACATTGGTTTTATCCTAGCAATAGCATGATTTCTAACAAACCTAAATACCTGAGATCTCCAACAGATCTTCATACTAGACCCAAACAACTCAAATACACCCTTGATCGGACTAGTACTAGCTGCAACCGGAAAATCCGCCCAATTTGGCCTCCACCCATGACTTCCCTCTGCAATAGAAGGCCCAACTCCCGTCTCAGCACTACTTCATTCAAGCACAATGGTAGTAGCAGGTATTTTCCTACTAATCCGCTTTTACCCACTCACAGAAAATAATAAACACATTCAATCTATTACATTATGTCTAGGAGCCATTACCACATTATTCACAGCGATATGCGCTCTCACCCAAAATGACATTAAGAAAATCATCGCCTTCTCCACATCTAGTCAACTGGGCCTTATAATGGTAACAATTGGCATTAACCAACCCTACCTAGCATTTCTCCACATCTGCACCCACGCCTTTTTCAAAGCTATACTATTTATATGCTCCGGTTCTATAATTCACAGCCTAAACGACGAACAAGACATCCGAAAAATAGGAGGCCTATTTAAAGCCATACCATTCACTACAACAGCCCTCATTGTTGGCAGTCTCGCACTAACAGGAGTACCCTTCCTCACAGGATTTTACTCCAAAGACCTAATCATCGAAGCCGCCAACACGTCTTATACCAACGCCTGAGCCCTTTTAATAACATTAATCGCCACCTCTTTCACAGCCATTTATAGCACCCGTATCATCTTCTTCGCACTCCTAGGACAACCCCGATTTTCTACCCTAATTAACATCAACGAAAACAACCCCCTCCTAATCAACTCTATCAAACGCTTGCTAATCGGAAGCCTCTTCGCAGGGTATATTATCTCCAACAACATTCCCCCAACAACAGTCCCCCAAATAACTATACCCTACTATCTAAAAACAACAGCCCTAATCGTTACAATCCTAGGCTTCACCTTAGCCCTAGAAATTAGCAACATAACTAAAAACCTAAAATTTCACTACCCCTCAAACGCCTTCAAATTCTCCACCTTGCTAGGATACTTCCCTACAATTATACATCGCCTAGCTCCATACATAAATCTATCAATAAGCCAAAAATCAGCATCCTCCCTTCTAGACCTAATCTGACTAGAAGCCATTCTACCAAAAACCATTTCACTCGCTCAAATAAAAGCATCTACCCTGGTTACAAACCAAAAAGGCCTAATCAAACTATATTTCCTCTCTTTCCTAATTACAATTCTCATTAGCATAATCCTATTTAATTTCCACGAGTAATTTCTATAATAACCACAACACCAATAAATAAAGACCACCCAGTTACAATAACTAATCAAGTACCATAACTGTATAAAGCTGCAATCCCTATGGCCTCCTCACTAAAAAACCCAGAATCCCCCGTATCATAAATTACCCAATCCCCTAAACCATTAAACTCAAACACAATCTCCACCTCCTTATCCTTTAACACATAATAAACCATAAAAAACTCCATCAACAAGCCAGTAATAAATGCCCCTAAAACAGCCTTATTAGAAAGTCAAATCTCAGGGTACTGTTCCGTAGCCATAGCCGTTGTATAACCAAAAACCACCATCATACCCCCCAAATAAATTAAAAAAACCATTAACCCCAGAAAAGACCCACCAAAATTCAACACAATTCCACAACCAACCCCACCACTCACAATTAACCCCAACCCCCCATAAATAGGTGAAGGTTTCGAAGAAAACCCTACGAAACCAATCACAAAGATAACACTTAAAATAAATACAATGTATAGTATCATTATTCTTACATGGAATCTAACCATGACCAATGATATGAAAAACCATCGTTGTCATTCAACTACAAGAACACTAATGACTAATATTCGAAAATCCCATCCACTAATAAAAATTGTAAACAACGCATTCATTGACCTTCCAGCTCCATCAAACATTTCATCATGGTGAAACTTCGGCTCCCTCCTAGGAGTATGCTTAATCCTACAAATCCTCACAGGCCTATTCCTAGCAATACACTACACATCCGATACAACAACAGCATTCTCCTCCGTTGCCCATATCTGCCGAGACGTGAACTACGGCTGAATTATCCGATATATACACGCAAACGGAGCTTCAATATTCTTTATCTGCTTATATATACACGTAGGACGGGGCCTATATTACGGGTCTTACACCTTCCTAGAAACATGAAATATTGGAGTAATTCTTCTACTTACAGTAATAGCTACAGCATTCATAGGATACGTACTACCATGAGGACAAATATCATTTTGAGGGGCAACAGTCATTACCAACCTCCTATCAGCAATTCCATACATCGGCACAAATTTAGTCGAATGGATTTGAGGTGGGTTCTCAGTAGACAAAGCAACCCTCACCCGATTCTTCGCTTTCCACTTTATCCTCCCATTTATTATTACAGCAATTGCCATAGTCCACCTACTATTCCTCCACGAAACAGGCTCCAACAATCCAACAGGAATCTCCTCAGACGCAGACAAAATTCCATTTCACCCCTACTATACCATTAAAGACATCTTAGGAGCCTTATTACTAATTCTAGCCCTAATACTTCTGGTACTATTCACACCCGACCTCCTCGGAGACCCAGACAACTACACCCCAGCAAATCCACTCAACACACCTCCCCACATCAAACCCGAATGATACTTCTTATTTGCATACGCAATTTTACGATCAATCCCCAATAAACTAGGAGGAGTGCTAGCCCTAGCTTTCTCTATCCTAATCCTTGCTCTTATTCCCCTACTGCACACTTCCAAACAACGAAGCATAATCTTCCGACCACTCAGCCAATGCCTATTCTGAACTCTAGTAGCAGACCTACTAACACTCACATGAATCGGAGGACAACCAGTCGAACACCCATACATTATCATTGGACAACTAGCATCTATTATATACTTCCTTCTCATCCTAGTACTAATACCAACAGCCGGCACAATTGAAAACAAACTACTAAAATGAAGACAAGTCTTTGTAGTACATCTAATACACTGGTCTTGTAAACCAGAAAAGGAGAACAACCAACCTCCCTAAGACTCAAGGAAGAAACTACAGTCTCACCGTCAACCCCCAAAGCTGAAGTTCTATTTAAACTATTCCCTG